>NC_044348.1:31652278-31690842 GCF_007364275.1 Archocentrus centrarchus
CGGTGGACTATTATGACCATAATTCAACCATGGCTTCAACCGGACTTTGAACCAGGGAGCTGGCAGGTTAGAGACTGTTTAAAGCCTCATCCCACCACATCAGACATTTACATTTTCTCCCATGCACCTCCATGTGTCAACAAAAGTTCATGAAAACAGCTGTAGTCAACAACCACTCACAATTGGGTTTGCAGGTTTTAGCCACATGTAGAGTTGCTGTCACTGATCTCTGATGCTAGTGCTCTACAAGCGAATTGCTGCCTTAGGTTATTGTATAAATCATGGTAAGCATCAATTTATAATGCAAATTAAGTAGAAAACAAACACACCGTCTTGGCCTCTTCCCTTCTGCTGGGTTATTGTGTGGCAACAGTTAAACAGCCACTGGGCGTTTAGAGAAAGGGCTTTTGCTGTTTCTGATGATTACAGTGATTTTCATTAATTACATATCACTGTCTCGGCTTCTGGTGTTCTCACGTGGACTCCTGAGTAAACCACTGCTGCACTTCAGCTTTGTTTTCTGTCACCCATTTGATGTTAGCTGTGGTTTTCTCTATGGCCTGCTCCAGGGCCATGGTGGCAGAGCCAAAACCAGTATTGAGGTTGTCTTCTTTGAATCTCTTAAGCTGGAGAGAGAAACAAAAAAACAAAGAAACAAAAATCAGAATTTCAGCATTTGTTGTATTTGTTTTCTTCTAAATGCCCTCAGGGAACTAATGTGTTATTCTGTGTGGTTGTGGTTGTGTGGGCTGCATACCTCCTGTAACTCAAACTCTGTAGAGAATCTCTGTGTGATTCCACTGACAAGATTAGAGAAGGAAAATGATCCTTTTCCATGTCTAAAAAAAAAGAAGATGTAGCTCAGCAGAAGGAATTTGTCTAGTTATTAAATATATTTGTGGGAAAGGATCAGACATATGTGAGCAGGAAACTCAAGTCAAGCAAATAAGTCAGATGTGTGAACCTCTAAAATCAGATCAACATAATGTTTTTATACCCAGCTCTTCCTGTAGGGCACAGGAGCATTCCCAGGAATTTTAAAAACGGGAGGTGAAGAATTATTTTAATTGCGGCCAGACTTCCTAGGAGAGTGCACTGTAAAAAATATGGTAGCCACATAATGGCACAAAATTAACCACAACATGATGAAACTGACACATTCCAGTCTGGTCACAACCATAAATAGTTGTTTTATTCTGCTGAACCGTAAAAGTCGAGAACAATAGGCTCTGTTTCTGGTTCGCGTCGCATTTTTCACAGTTTCACCACCACTCAGCAAGCAGCGGGTGAGTGTTTGCAAACACGTCTTCCACGCAAATTGTGGCAATCTGCAAGCAACCAAAACAACTGCAAGGAGGTCATCGGTGCAGCAATGTATGTGACCTGTTCCACCTAGCAACTGCCAGCAACCTCCATCAACCACTCACCGTCCTGTCTGGGAGTGTAAATTTTTCTGTAGTGACCCGGGGGGTCGCCGACTGCTCTCTGGGCCTGTGTGGCTAAGGCTCAGCTTTCAGTGCATATTATTGTTATTATTAGTTTACGAGGTGGGCAGTGTCACCCCGGCCCCCTTTTGGAGGTAGGTAGGTAGGATAGCTAGATAGTCATGCTTGCAAGCTAGCTCCTCAGCATTCTCACCACTAGTGTGTGAATGATGCTGTGGATTAAGTATTTAAAATCTTCTTGTGTTTTTACGTGTTAATTTGAGAGTGCTGACTATTTAGAAAAAAAACAGGAGAGAGCTCCTACTGTTGGAAGATGTAATTCCATCTCGCTTTGACAAAGTTCCAGGCCAGCGGCATTCCCACAACATTTCGGGCAACGTACTGGATGGTAGAGGTGGCATCTTGCTTGCGGATCTTAGTTGGGTCCAGTGCATACTCCAGATACCTGCATCAACAAATCACCCACATATTATTATTATGTGTTTATTTGAACAGTACTAATTCACAAGGGGGGGAATCAACACCCAGAGCCAAGGTGATAAATATGCATTAATGGTGCACGATGACCATTTCTTAGAATTGTGATCACTTTAATTTTTAACAACATAATAAATAATAATAATTTATAGGCAAGAAAATATTTTTCTGCTACAGCCTTTCTTGATTTAGCATGGCATCCTCATTATTTTGGATGTGGTGCCTAGGGAGTGCAAGCTACCCACTACTTGAACTGATAGATGGATTAAAAAGGAATTAACATACTTGATACTTAATTTCTAAAACTGTATAACAAGGCCCATCACTGATTGGGGTTATCTTCCCCCAATTATTGAAAATATAAAATAAATGTAGCACTACATCCTGCTACAGAAACAAAAATTGTCCATGGTAAACAAATTTGAGAAAGTACAAACTGCACTCTTGTACAAGGGTGAATACCACATAATGTCTTTCTATTTATTTAGTCTATAACAATAAGCTGGATATAATGCATACTTACAAGGTATTCACATCATATACTCATGTGTGCAGGAATATTACTGCACCCACTATAATCACAAACCAACCATGTACAAAACATAATGCAATCATGTTGTTTACAGTTGAGCAATATTGGACAGTAGGTATGGCTTTAATATTGCTCATTGATGAATTTGAGTCTGTATTATTTATGGCCATAAGTCATCCCTGATCAACATGCTAGACAATGCTCAGCCAATCAGAAGTTGGCATCACAGGTTAATCAATAAGGCTGACGCCTAGAACTGATGTTGCTATCCTTCCACTTTATTTTGCATGGGAGGATAAAAACAAACTCATCTCAGACAAGATTAAAAACACACTTGGTGGCCAGCATCCACATGCAGGACGTATTTGTTTGAGGGGACATAACAAAAGTAGCACTGTTTAGATAGCACCATCATGGGTGGTAAATAGAGTACAAACCAAAGTGGAAAGCTCAGTTCAAGATCCTTGGTTTCCGCTGTGATATGAATCTCTTCACAGCTACTTCACAGCGTTACATATAAAGTTGTCAGTCGTGTGTATGTGCCATTATGGTGTAATTCCTGTAATTGCTCTCGGGCTGTAAAACAGGTTCTCTTCCTCTGTGTTCAAATGAATTCAGCATTTACACTGCTGATAGAGTACTATCCACCAGCGCTGCACACACCTGTTCAAAATCCAAGGTATTTTGCTGCAGGCCAGCGCCGACCTGAGCTTGGAAGCTTCAGATGCCAGACTGGCATTCTTGAACATGCTCCAGGCAAAGTCCCACTCCTCCACGCCACCAAAGGCTATGGCGTGGCAGTAAACTGTGCTTTTCAGGTTGGGATGGATCCTGGGCAGCACAAAGATTAGAAAATGAATCCCAACTGCACAAAACATTGGCTAACTGCTCTCACACACACACACACACACACACACACACACACACACACACACACACACACACACACACACGCACATGCACACGTGGACACACACACTTGGTCTGTGCTAACATCTGTGCAAACAGCCCAGCAGCCAAATTTACAAGGTCTGAATTATGACAGATAATGAGAAATAACCATTGTCACATCCCTCTAAAGTCCTTCCTGGCCTTGCAGTGAGCAGAGCAAGAGTCTTTAGATGCCGTCTGGACTTAATTGCTAAGTGTGGATAAAGGCAGGCCTGAGGTCATCATTGGAAGGAATTGCTTCTTGAATGTCATGAACTCCTGGCTACCATTTTTGGCTTAAAACATGCACTAATTTAAAAAAAAAACTCTGGTGTTAATCTCCACCTTATGTTGCTGGCTATGAGCCAGATTCTAACCCGAAAAAAGACCTGTGATTGCCAAGATTTCAAACAGTTTCTAAAAGCCAAAAATCACATATTCTGACCATAGACTGTTTATTAAAAGATAGATGTAAAAAGTAAAGCCAATTTGGAAGTGCGTTAAACCTGGAGGAGAGCCCTCACAGGCTCAAAAGAACAAACAGAACCATAAAAGAACCGACTGAAACCACTCGGTACTCACGGGTTGCGACCTGGATTTTTCATCCACTGTCTGTACCAGCTTTTTATAAGCTCCCTGCAGCCTCCCACTCCTGCAGTGCAAGACATCCAAATGGCATTTATCTGATTATACCTGAGAAAAAAGTTTCCAAAGGAAAAAAAAAAATGTAACAACTTAGCTTTTTTTGATTTTATAATATTAAAAAT
Organism: Archocentrus centrarchus; assembly: GCF_007364275.1. NCBI lineage: Eukaryota > Metazoa > Chordata > Actinopteri > Cichliformes > Cichlidae > Archocentrus > Archocentrus centrarchus. Next base: position 31,656,430 of record NC_044348.1, read on the forward strand.
CTGTGCTCAAACGAATTGTTACTGGTCAGTGTGTCCTGTAGGTACTGTGGTCCAGTTAGATGTAATTGTCCTGAAGTGCTCAAACAGTGGTTGTACTTGTTTCTTGAGGTATGCCTAAAATAAAATAGCCCAACAATAGTTTTTTTAATGTCCTGTCATGTGATTCTTTTACTTTAAACTCTTCCACCGGACGAGAAAAATTATTATGTATAGTAAAGAAGGGCTAACCTGTAAAGCTCCGTAGACTTCAGTGCGGTCAAACATGAGAGTGTAGTAGTTCAGGTTTCTCAGAGCGGACTCCCAGGGGATGTAGTCTCTCTCTTTGGACAGGTATTTGGTAGTTCTCAGAGCCAATGTTGTACTGATTATTTTGGCTCTGGGAAAAAGAAACAAATACTTTTTACACAGAACTGTTTAATACTTTAAGCTAAGATGTATTTTTCTGTACCTTGCTAGGTTGAATGCATCATCAATAATCTGTGCTCTGTTGATGATTGACAAAGCCTGAAAGAAAAAAAAAAAAAAAAAAGCCTGTGAGTCTTAGTTTTTGTAGTTTCAGAAACAATGTTCAGGATTATGAAATATAATCAACTGAAAATGCAACATGATGAATGACATTGAACAAAGCTAACACATTTCTGACAAGCAAACGCTCTGAAAGTTTGGGCTTTATCAGATCAGCTGGAAGGACACGCTGTTCTCATGCGACTGTTTTGCTGCCTGGCATTCGAAAAGGTTGCTTGGTAGCTAAAAAGGATGGTTGTTGACTCGACTGCTTGTTTTTTGTTTTTTTTAAATTGCTTTGCCACTGAAGGGTAATGATCCATTTTAATGAAAGCAGAAAATACACCCACCAGCCACTTCATTAGGTACACCTTACTAGTGTCGGGTTGGACCTACTTATGCCTCCAGAATTGCCTTAATTCTTTGTGGCATAGATTCAGCAAGATGCTGGAAACATTCCTCAGAGATTTTGGTCCATGTTGACATGACGGCTGCACAACCACGATATGAATCTCCTGTTCCATCACATCTCAACTGCGCTCTTTATATGGAGATCTGGTGACAGTGGAGACTACAGGAGTACAGTGGACTCACTGTCAACATGACAGTGAGTCCACTGTACAATATCCTGGTGGAAGCAGCCATCAGAAGATGGGTACACTGCGGTCAAAAAGGATGGACATGGTCATCAACCAAATAGGTAGGATGTGGCATTTAAACAAGTTCAGTGCTCAGTTGGTACTAAGGTACTGCTAAAATATCCCCCACACCATTACACCACCACCAGAAGCCTGAACCATTGATACAAGGCAAGATGGAGCCAAGCTTTCACGCTGTTTACACACTGACCCTACCATCAGAAGATTCAGACTTCTGTTAACATTTTTCTAATTTAGTCCAATTTTGATGAACCTGTGCAAATTGTAGCCTGAGTTTCTTCTTCTTAGCTGACAGGAGTGGGACCTGGCTCTGACATCTAGCATCAACAAGGTATTTTCACCCGAGAACTGCTGCTCTCTTTTTCAGTCCATTCTCTGTAAAACCTGGAGATGGTTGCATAGAAAAATCCCAGTAATCAGCAGTTTCTGAAATACTCAACCAACAACCATGCCAAGCCCAGAGTCACTTAAATAACCTTTCTGCCTCATTCTGGTGCTCAGTTTAAACTGCAGCAGGCTGTATTCACAATGTTTGTGTGCCTAAATGCATTGAGTTCCTGCCATGTGAGTGGCTGATTAGATATTTGCATTAGCGAGCAGTTGAATGGGTGTACCTAAAAAACTGGCCAGTGAGTGTATTAAAAAAAAAAAAAATTTCCTGTGAGTTCCAGCAATAAAGCCAAGTTTAGTCCACACTCTGTCTTCTGAGCCCTGCACCTGGGTCCAAAACCTGCCAGCCACACAGTATTATATGACAATAATAGCCAGTCACAGCAGACATTCCTTCAGGCTGACCCAATCCAGCATAAACCAACCCTGAATATGGGAAACAGGAAATGTGGAAACAAATTCATAGTTATATTAAACCACAGTGTGTTTCCTAAAGCAGTTTAATTTTTGTCCAGAAACCCCTCTGACATGAATATATGCACAAACTGATCCGGGTTCGGGTCTGTCAGTGGTCATTGTATAGTCTTCAGTTGACTCACCTGATGGTTGGTGTTGAGCAGGGAAAGGAGACGATCCCAGTTGTCAAGATCATAGTTCACCCTGAAGTATCCAGATACGTTTGTGTTTGCCAGTACCCACTCCTCTCCTGACACTCGCATTTGGATGTGAACGTCTAGGTAAAAATATAAATGAATGAGTTGTGGTCGAGTCACCTAATCTGGTAGGAAATATCATATTTTTGTTAGTCTGTAGGCAGAACTGATGCAGTGCAGTAAATGTTAATATGACTACCTGTTTTTTGAAGGAGCCAGTATGTTGGTTGCACCACACCTGCCTTCATCCATTTAATAGGGACATACCAGGAGTAACTGGACAGAAACACATAACGTGATTTGGCTGCTGGCAGCTGCACTGGATTAATACATTCTATTTTTATTGTTTGGTGTCTGAAAAGCTGAGGAGCTCGTGACCTTGTGACCTCGGCCCATTCAAAGTGAAAGAGAAGCAGGAGCCTGAAACATTTGAGCGCAGCCTAAATCTCTTCATTTATCATATACATGAAACTTAAAACACAGAGTAAAAATGATTCCTACTTGAACTGAGAGGGCGTGTCCACTACAGAGTCTGGATCCAACAGGAAGTGTTTCTGTGTGACACTTCCTGTCCGGGTGTCGACAGTGATCACTGGGAAGCCCATCTGGAGAGTCCAGCGGTTCATGATGTCTTTGACAGAGTGTGGAATATGCATTTCTGGTGTGCTTTCAACTGCCTGACAACGAACACAGGGGCAGCAGGAGTTTGAGATAATCGCACGCACACACACCCAAAAACACAATACCAGGGATATCACGCAGCTTAACCAACCTGCTGGAGATGGTCCCACAGGTCTGTATACACAGTGTTACCGAAAGCGTACGTGTTCAGGTAAGACTGAAAAAGGAAGATCATGAGATGCAAAAACAAGGGAAGGAAATAGTTGAGTTTGCAAGGAAAAAGTTTTGACAGTCTCATGGTTTGCAGAACCACAAACTTACCATCATTCGTTCCTAACGTGCTAACACCCACACACACACACACAAACACACCCACACACACCCACAGTGGCAGCAGTGATGAAACGGTACACACAGAGTACTCACACTGAGTCCTCTGGAAAACACAGGCTCTGTGAGAAACTCTGAGAGCATCCTTAGCACCGCTGCACCCTTGGAAAAAAAAAAACAAACAAACCAGCAGAATTTGGTTGGCTTGAATTTCTCGTAACCGCAAAGGATTTTCCCCTCAGCCCAAAGCAAATATTAAAACAAGGTGTTCTCCTGCCAGTGCGATATTAATCAGACAGACTCAGAAGGACTTGGAAAACTGAGTCATACTGCAAATTGCCCTGATACAAAGGCATATAATACTGTCACATGTTGTTAATTACATTTTAAATAAAAGAAAAAAACAGATCAAGCTAAGTAGAAAATTACAAGTTTGAATTCATATCTGTTTATATTGTTTGTAAATGTGGATCATGTTGCATTAAATGCTGTGTAAAATTGTGAGGGGAGCAGACCTTGCTGTAGGAGATTGTGTTAAACATTTCACTGATCTGAGCTGGGTCATTGACTTCCTCTTCTCTGCGGGACAGTGGGTGAGAGGAGGCCAAGGCATCCACAGCAAATACCTTCTGAACATCATACAGAATGATGTGGTCTTTCTGCATCCACGCAGAGAAAAGAGAGTCAGGGCAGGTTTTATAAGCCAACGATATCTATGAAAGGTTACTGATCTGTGACATAGAAATGCACGTCTGTTAAGAAGAGAGTCAAACTTCTCTGTCTTTAGTGATACAAGCATATTTCTCACAATGTTCCAGGTGGGCTCAGCGTAGTCGGCTCCAAGGTACTCCACATATGAAGCAAAACCCTCGTTTAACCACAAGTCATTCCACCATCGCAGAGTCACCAGATTGCCAAACCACTAAACAAACACATGAGGAGCAAACAGATTAGCCGTTCTGCCGTGGTAACCGATGCCCAGGGTATTAACCTATTAACATTTCCATGAACTTAGATTCTGGCCAACGTTAGCCTCATCATTCAGCTCCAATAACTGCATCAACACGGGAATAAAAAAATTCCAAACCACAGGATTTTACATTAGTTATAATGTGATGGGAGCAGGGTAAAGTTACTCTGCTGTCATGATTTGTCATTGCTTTTGCAAAGGGAGTAAAGGATGTAGATTTATTTTTACTGTACTTGATGACTGAGTGAGGAAGACCTCGTGGGAACTGAGTTCATTTAATAACACAATGTTGCTTTAGGTTGTGGAAACTAAAATAGAGCTGAGGGTTTGCGTTAAAAACAGAGCAAAACAATGGCACACCATGTGTGCGAGTTCATGGGAGATCACAGTTGTGACTCTTTCTTTGTTTCCGGTGGAGGAAACGATGGGGTCGTAGAGCAGGGCCGTTTCCCGGTATGTGACCAGACCCCAGTTTTCCATTGCTCCAGCGTTGAAGTCAGGCAAAGCGATCTGATCTAGGAAGCACAAGGATTAAAAATAGAAAGAAAATTAAAGTGTCTTTAAATGAAACCACTTAAGATTTAATAGTTCGCCTACATTTCCTTTTAAAATTAGCACGTCACATCAGGCCAGCTTGGATATCATCAATCTATAAGAAGTTTTCCTCAGAATAAATATAGAGTGGTCACTTTAAAATAAGTCTGGTCCACCTGAGGCTGAAAAATGAAGAAATTTTGTTGAAAGTGTTAAAACTGTATTTTCTCCAGTGGCCACTTGAGGCTGACTCCAAAAGCAAGTCAGTCACATTTTGAGCGGCAGGTTGGTGCCAATTAAGCTGCTAGCTGTCTGCAGCCTAATTTGCACTAATTGGTTGCCTAATTGGTTTTGAGGTTAGGTGAGTGAAAATCTAATGTTTTATTTATATGTTAATTTGCACAAATTAGGAGGCATCTGTGTTTGTGCAATGAACCCATAACATGATAACTTAGCACTCCACTCATTTCTGGATACCGCTCATCTGAAAAATGGGTGACTATGTCCATATATACAGTTAATGTTTTAAACTTGTAACCTGGTAAATTATGGCTTTTGTTTATTTACTAGTAGGACCTAAATCACCTATTTATACAATCTGTTTAAATTAAAAAAAAAAAAGTACATGATTCAGCAGTTTGTAGAAGGCCTTCAGCAGCAACAATGTGAAGTAATTGTTTTCTGTGTGACTTTATCAGTCTCAGCCATTCTGTTGTAGATTTGCTGCTGTGCTTGGAACCTGACCAGTTTCAGCCAATCCTTAGCTCTCAGACAGATGGCCTCACATCTGACTATGGACCACTTTGGTATACAGAGGAGTTCATGGTCGACTCAGTCCAAAAACAAGTCCAAATCCTCACCCCTCCACCACTGTGCTTGACAGTTGGTATGAAGTGCTTGTGCTGATATGCTGTTTGATTTTCTTCTGGAGCAGTGTGTATGTAGGGTGTATGTAGCTTGTTGCAGGACTGCATAGAATCCTGTGAAGTATTTCTTTTTCACTGGACTGTATTTGTGAAATAAATATTAGTAAATATTGTGTAAATTATCGACCCTGTGCGTGAGCCTCACAGAGCTACTAGCATTGCATTGCAATGGTTTTTCTTTATCTAAACATGGAAAATATTCACCCTAGACATAAACAAGGTTTAAACCATCAATCAGTAAATATAGAAATGATAATGCACATGTTTGGACATTGTAAGAAAAATGTTCTTCTTTCTTCTTAATGTTAATTAATATTAATTTATCTTTTGTCAAAGAAAAATGTGGCAGCAGCACGCCCTGCCTGAGCTGACCTACCTGATTTGGAGAGAGGGTATGATGTGTTGTAGTAATGCTCATAAAACTTGAGGATGGGTCCCGTAACATTGAGAGCATAGCTGCCCTGCCCATCATTTATTGCTTTTCTCCGAGCCCAGATTCGAATCTGCAAAAAAATTTGTAATCTTTAAGTCCATAATAAGTGGTACTCCTTGCCATTTGATGCTTATAAATGTGATCTGAGATTATTTTGCATCCTGCCCTTGCTGGTGATTTAAATGAATATGTAATCCATATTTCTTACCAACAAATCATTGTGGTTTGACCGTATGTCAGCAAAGTCGCTGACGATAAATGCCAGTAGATACGTGGACATTTTCTCTGTGGGCTCAAATGTTGTAACTTTGACAGGCACACCATCAATGACAGACTCTGCGGTTTCTGCAAAGGCAGAGAAAGACGTTAGGCCGTGATGCTCTGTTAGCATTAACAGAGCACAGTTGCTGATTTGCTTCAAACACCCTGTCCAAGTAATTAATCATTTACATTGGTGCTGTGTCAACATTGGTGCTGCATCGTTTTTTTTTCTGTTTTATAGTTCTGTACTTGCACTGATTGTTTTAAGCTGCAAAAATGAAGAGTTTTGTTTCTCCAACGAACCCTTTTCCTTGCCGTTGGACAGAGCCACGGTGTCCCGCGTGTGGATGATCGTTACACTGAAGACCGCTTTCATGGCTGGTTCGTCAAAGCAAGGAAAGGCTTTCCTGGCGTACGTTGGCTGCATTTGTGAGGTAGCAACAACTCTGCAAAATGTTGGAAATAAACATGAATGTAAAACACTCAGCAACAAACCAAAAGCCTTCAAAATCCCACCAAGATGAAAACCAGAACCATACAAAAAAAATGATGTTCAGGGTCAAGAGCAAAGTGATGGTGCACAGGTATTCAAGCAATTTCTAATTTTCATTGTGTGAAATACTGCTGTTTTAGCAAAGCCGCTGACATCTTAAAATTAAGCACAAAATGTGCTTTGGTGTTTGCATGTGATGCGCCAGGTTTAGGCAAAAGTGAGAGTGCTTTCTAATAATCTTACTTCTTCACGCCATCCTCAGTGTATTCACTCCTGTAGAAGCCCTCCAAGTTGTCTGCCAGCTCCCCCAGAAATTCTGTTTGAAGTATGTAGGATGTTCCCACGGATAATCTGCTGCTTAGCTTAATTACCAGCAACTCTGTCTTCTCCACAAGCCAAGACTTCTGTATAGCGGGAGCAGGGGCTTCACCCAGGCTGCTCAGTTTAGCATGGTGCCCAAAGAAGGTAGTAAAGTTGAGTTTTTTGGAGTGGATAATGATGAGGTCTGTTTCCTTCACACATTTAAAAATCACTGATGAATGTCCAGTGAAGATGTACAAGCTCTCTGCATTGGGCGCCAGCCGGGGCCACAGGGTCACATTGTAAAAGTTGGGGATTAAGGAGTCTGGAAGTCTGTAGCGGTCCCAGGGTTCCTTTGGGGTGACAGGGGTGGTGCCGGGTGTAGGTGCACTGGTGCTGTCTGATGCTCCATCTCCTGGGTTACCTTGATTCTTGGATCTTTCCTTGTCGTAGGCAATGGAAAGAGCTATAATTGTAGCCAGCGCACAGACTGCAAGTACAAGCATGCCGATGCCCACATTTTTACTGACATGGTACATTTTCCCCATGTCTGATCAGGAGGTTAATGCAGGAATCAGCGGGATCTCAGTCTGTGTGTGTCCAGCACAGCAAAACTCCTCCTTCTCAGTTAATGGCTGAGCTATTTACATGGCAGGAAATGCATTTTCACAACACCTACAGAAAAAAAGAGGAAAGATGAGAACACCACGGCCATTTAATTTGTAGCTTGGCATCTGTATTATTATAAATTGTGAAGGGTGGTCAACAATCCATGTTGTTTCATTGTTACTGTTGAGCAACAATTACGTAACATCAATAAATCATTCAGTTTCAGAGATTCATTACACAACTAACCCTCCCAACAGCACTTTGCTTTATGTGCCAACAAAAAATCTGTAAAGTTGTTCATCTTTTTAAATTCACTCCATGAAGAGCACTCAGGGGGGGGCACTAACCCTAATCCATGGAGCTCATGAAGAATTTCTCAGTAATAGTCCCTGAAAATAATTAATCATTATTCCTCATCCTGCAGGCGGTGGATTGAACACTGAAAAAGACACCTAAAGATCGAAGGTGTCGTTTCTTGGCGTTGGTGTTAGGTGCTGCTAGGATGCAAGACAAAATGTTTCTGCGTGACAAATTTATCAATTGATCAACTTAATGAATCAGGAAATAAAGAGTGTGATGGGCAAATGGTATAAAATACAAAAACAAAGAAATATTCTGAGAAAGGTTGGAGGATAAACATTGTGACAAAGCAGCAAACTGACTAATTAAGCTCAGCATTAAGCCGGAGCTCTTCCTTTGTGTGTCTTTAGGTTTTCTGTAGGTGAACGTGAGCTGTACTGTTCTCCGTCAATTCCACTTTCCCACGCTGTCAAAATACCGACGCTATTAGATAACCCAGAGGGAGGAAGCGGGAGGAACGGTTTGCTGTTATTGATGGTTGGGGTAGTTTGGGTCAAGGTCAACCTCTGACAACCTCTGGAGATGAAAAATGAAGCCTATACACAAGTGGCAAAAACTGCAGTTCTTCTGTGTACAAGTTGAAGCTGACTCCAAGAGGGAGCTGATTTCTATTGGCTCTCCTGTTAAAATGACCAATTTCACAGCATTAAAAAGAACATTTAAATCCAGGTAAAAATAAAATGGTTCTGACCTCTATCAGTAGTTTATCGTAACTCTAAACGGCGTGAATTTATTTTATAACTCAACCGCCAGGACAGTTGCGTTGGGGCGTAGCCTCATTGATTGACAGGTGTCTACACATAACCAATCAGTATCTGTTAGACCTGCCACTGCTTATTTACTACTATTTATTATATTGGACCTTTTCACAGTTTCTGTGCCGTTGGTGCCCTTTGGAGTGTTTTTCATTTTTTGTCCTGTCTCTCCCCCCTCACAGCAGATGACCCACCCCCCCCCCCCCCCCCCCCCCCCCCCCCCCCCCCCCCCCCCCCTGAGCCTGGTTCTGTTGGAGCTTTCTTGCTGTTTTTCCTTCCCACTGTCACCAAGTGCTGCTCATAGGGGGTCGTTTTGACTGTTGGGTTTTCTCTGTATTATTGTAGGGTCTTTACCTTACAATATAAAGCGCCTTGAGACTGTTTGTTGTAAACTGTGGTCTTCAGTTTTGATGAGTGAAATTCTGATGTTTAATTAGTCATTCATTAGTACTAATTAGACTAATATCTGTCTGTTTATTGGACCCATATGGTTTAATAAATCAGCTTGGTGAACAAGCTTGCTAGCTTTAGATGATAACACACCACCCTTTCATTCATATAAGGTGACGTCTGGCTTCAAAACGTAGCGGTGGCCAAAACAGTAAGATTGAATCTAAGTCCTAAAAAATGGGTAATGTCATGGTGGCTGTGTGCAGGTTTTATACTGTCTGCAGTTTGTGGAAAGCTGATCCAGTTGAGCACCAGTGCTTTCAAAACCTCCACGGTCCCAGCTTCAGTGTTACTCAACAGATCCTTCCACCTGAGCGAGTTTGGCAGGAGTTCTTCTGTCGTTCTGCATTTCAGACATTATCCAAGTGTTACAGCAGCTATAACAAACGTTGCAGTCATGTAGGCCTAAAACTCTGGCAGTGATATTTTAAATGAGGCAGAGTTTATGGAAGAAGATCTTGTTATTTTTGAAACCTCACCTACAGGTACGCATTCCTCCGGCTCCTGCATTCCTTCTTGTTAACTCTCCTGCTATTCCTCCACACTGGGTTAGCGGGCAGCGGCCTATATCCAGCTTCCACTCTGCAAGTGTCATCCCAGTTCTTGTTATTGGCAAAGAACATGTTACAGCTGCCAAAATAGCTCAGCTTGCTCCCTTATTTTACCTTCCAGCTGGGTCTCATCCTTGCCTCATCAGGATCACAAAGCACTCTACACGCAGACAGTGCATCTTATCTCCCTACGTTATTTGCATCAAATGGTTCATTCTCCACTCTGAACTCTCTGTACTATCAGCAGGCAACCAACAAGGTTTCCTGCACCACTTGCAAGAGTTTCAGCCTGTTTATCACCAAGAGAGTCTTTCCTATCAGTTCTTTTCCTGTGTTCTTTATGTCATTCATTCATATCAGCCTGCCTTTCTGACGCACAAAAACACAAACCCGCTCCTTCCCAATACCACCTCAACTTCATCACAGCACAGTGAAAGGTTTCATTGTCCACATCCTTGCTCTCCTTCACCACAACTCCACAGGATCCTGTCCTATCGCTCGGATCTACTTTGACTGCAAAAAATAAAAAAAATTCTCTGTCATAACCTCAGTGAATACTATCATAAACTTCCAAATACTGTAATCTTTCCTTATAGTAATCTAAATTCAAAAGCATTTTGGAAAATATGCTTGTTCAATTTCTTTCCAAGAGATAAAGAAACTGATTCAAAGCTTACAGTACGTTTGTATTGTATACATGAATTTAGGTTAGCAGACAGTTAGCAAACAAGCAAATGAGTCACGAGTTAAAGAACACAACATGTGTACAGTGCTAAAGAAGACATTTACTCTTATCAGAAGCAAAAACTGAACAATAATTTAAAGAGGGTTAAAAGCAAGAATTAAAAATTAAAGTGTTAAAAGTACATTGAATAAAAGCTAAACCGGTAAACAGATATATCCTCAGAGGTGCAGGCAGAGCCCTCCACAGGTCGGGCTCCACCACCCCATGCCCCTCTGTGGGTGCAGGGAACAAACTTCTATGTAAACTAAGCTTATCACAAAGACTGGAAATACTGTTATTTTATGATACCTGCAGCATACCGAAAGCGAATCTTTGATATTGGACTGTCTTTTTTGGCTGTAAGAATTCAAATATATTTTCATGTAGTAACATTTCCCAGCCCACATTGTCATTTCCAGACTGGACAGCTTTCACCTCTGCACAGGTAGTTACACCATGACATCATAAAAAGACTCTGATTAACTGTTTTATCAGTAAATGATTTACATTTACAGCTGATTCTTTCTGTAAAAAGCTTTATGTGGCATTTTTCTGTAGCCTCGTCTCACATCAGTTCACCAAATGTTCACCAAAGTGCAATCAGTTCTAACATACAGTTCGTACAGCAAACAGTTCTAATGCAAAGTAAATCTAATGTCCTTCTATTAATTCTGTGAGCAATACCAGAATTTGACTTCTGGGGAAATGAAAGAGACTGATGTAGCAATAACACCTTCCTGCTGTTTAGACATCATAACTGGAAATAAAAAAAACTGTAATCTCGATATTTTGTTTACCAGTTAACCAGTAACATTTTCTGCTAATCATATAGTAGGAGGTGACAATTTTCCTTTGGAATCTTTTGACACTGTCAGTAACTTCAGAGAAATCAGCTCTGGTTATTCAGCATGAACAAACAGACGGTACAGACAATAACATGAAATCACAGCACTCTGTGTCACCAAACCAAAATCCCGACCTTGCAGTTCTTTATTTTCCAATGAAACGGCCCACTCTTCCTTCCTATCTGACAGCATGCACATGTGGTTGCTCTTTGTCACCGTGAATCATCTTAATGTGCTCAAACACAGAATCACCATGATGCGTTGAATGTGTCATGAGTTGGACTGTGTTAAGCAATCTTTTCAGTCTCTGTTTATAACAGTATTTTAGATCCCTGTATGAGGTTGTTATATGGTGTCTTACATGTATTTATGATGTTTTCAGTCCCAAACATATAGTTTTAATAAAGCTAGTTTGATAAGGGTGTGGTGGTTAGCACTGTCGCCTCACAGCAAAATGGTCCTGTGTTTGAATTCAACTGCCGGTTCAGGCCATTGTGTGAGGAGTTTGTATGTCTGTGCCTGCGTGGCTACTCTGGCTTCCTCACACAATCCAAAGACATGCATGCTGGGTTAACTGCTGACTCTAAATTGGTTGTAGGTGTGAAGTGTTGTCCGTCTCTCTGTGTTAGCCCTGTGACAGACTGCCGATCTGCCTGGGCTGTGCCCCCAGCTCTCATCCTGTGATGGCTGAGATGGGCTGCAACCCACCATGACCCCAGATTAGATAAGTGGAAGAAAATGGATGGATGAATGGATGGTTTGATAAGGATCTTTGTCTATGGAAAATATTTTATCAGGAAATTCTTTTGAGGGGTTATACTGGAAGTTGATTTGTAGTGGAAAAATTACATCAGTGTTATGTGTGAAAGTTTCTTCTTCACTTGGACTTTGACTTAAATGGGATACTTATGACAAGAAATACATTCAAACAGCTGACCTTCCAGTAATGACTAACTTTCCAATCAATCATAAAAGCTAATAAATGATTAAAAAAATAATAATAATAATCCTGTTAATCCTAATTTGAGCAAATACATTTTAATCAGAAAGTTCCAATCTTTCTGTTTGTTACTTTGTTTCATTTATTGTGGATGTGCTAAAAAAGACAGTGTATCTTCCTCCAGTTTAACACACAGAGCTATGACTTGTGTTCACTCACCAACCTGTAATTAAGAATGACAACACTGATGGTTAATAATAATCCATGGTCCACTGTAATGATAGCTTGTGTAACACTTGTTATAGGGTGAGCCCAAAGTTATAATAACATCCCCTCTTGTGTTTCGACCTCTTCTTAAGTGAGATGATAAAACAATAAAATTTGGCAACTTTTTTTTTTTTTTTTATTACAGCCCAAGAGTGTTGACACAGTGATTAATGTTTACCTACAGTTCAGTCAAACAATTGCTTGAAGAATAAATTGATTTAAAACATCAGCGAGTTCCTCAGTTTCACAGAGACCCGACACCGTCACTACATGTAATTATTTACTACACACAAAAACAGAACAGACGCTCGGGCTGGAAGATGTATATGAAATTAGAGATTTAAAATTGATATATTAAGGCCATGTCATATCATTTATTACTGTTTTATTTAATCCAGAACTATTTTATTTCTCTTGATTGTTATTAACAGAATACCTTTTTAGTGGCAGAGAAATGGAGCAGTGCCCATCAGGTGCTAAAGAAAAGCTGTTGATGGAGAAACGACGAGCCACAAGAGCTGAAAACAAAGAGGAGTCATCAATAGTAATAATTAGTATCTATGCCGGGATTTACAACTGTGGCCCCAGAAGACATCGTTGTTGGGTTGATTAAAGATTTTAAGCTTGGGAACGGCTGACATTGAGTTTACAAACCGGTGTGTGCATTTTATATAGCTCGTTTGGAAGCACGACTGATTATTTACAGTCAGTGTGAAGTGTTTTTCTGACTGTTCATATTTATATTGAAAACAATAGGTAATATGGAGTAAACTGAAATTTAAGCAGAACTTAACCAAACCAGCTGCTGTGTGGTCACATCTGGACTGCTGTGATGCTGAGAGTGCAGGTGAATTTTACTGGGAAAAGAAACTATATGCTCAAATGGTAGCAGCTTCTCCATCTCAAAGTACGCTGAGTCTACAATATATTGTTTTTGAGTCCAATGAAGACCTTAATTTATGACTCTTAATAAGACTGAAAACTATAGATTGGAACCATAAAAACATCAGGAAAATATTCACCCAGTGGTCATTTTTCTCAGACTTCTATGCAATCTGCTTTATTATGGCAAACAGAGAAGTTGCCCCCTGCAGGATATTAGAAAGAATATAGATTTAAGGCAGTTTTCACCCCAGGAAGCTGCAGTCATGTGAAAAAGAAAGTTTTCACAGGAAACTAAAATACTGGAACTGAGAGGGTAAGTTGCAGCCAGGTGCTGCTGATCAAATTCCCTTGATTAAATGATCATCAGCAACTGTGAGCACTTCTATAAAAGCAGATGTTTTTGCAGTTTGCTGGTCTGGATCATTCATGTGTGTGCGTTAACAGATGCAGCAATCTTTCCAGGAATGGACGTCCCAGGAAATTCACCTGAGACGTCCATTCAGTCATCGAGTTCAAACCACCCGATGATCGGAGAAAAACACACCAAGAGCTACATCTTAGACTCTACAGGCCACAGACTGAACAAGTTACCAAGAGAAAACCTCTACTCTCTAAAAAAGAACATGAACCATGGGAGAGGACTGTGACCTGTACATCCACCTTTTATACAGCATCTCTTCCTTAACCTAACTGACCTGTCACATTTAAACAGGACATTTTTACACAAACATGCACTAAGTGTTGTTTTTTAAATTATTATTATTTGAATTGCTTTCCTTATATTATAAATATCATTGCTAAATTACACAATTTGCTACATTTTAACAACAAAAAAATAACAGTTGAGACTGGACTTGTTTGTAGATGCTTATAAACTTATACTGTTGAACAGAAATATAATCTTTATATGACAGATTATAAAGGCTATTCCTTTCCATTCCAAGAATCAAAGGTTAAAAAAAAAAAAAAAAGTGTCTGTGAAATCAATATTAAAGGGAGCGGAAATGAATCATCAGTCTGTTAAGTAAATGCCCTTAAAGTCTTTTTAGACCCAAACAAATCACTGGCAGTTTCCCCTTTGTCAGCAGAGCGCAGAAGTAGGAATGTTCATCTTGGGAAGGGGGGGGGGGGGTGTCATATTCCTCCATGAAAATATGTAACGACAACAAAGGAGACATGTGGCCAGCCGCATTTCATGGGTGATATTAAAAGACTCTCCTCTTCAGCTGTCTGAAAGTGCTGCGTATTCTTATTGAAGAGCCACAGAAGAACCCTTTTTTAGATCATGTGGTTAACTAGAAAAGTCTGAGAAAGGCAGCAGAGCATGCGCTCACTTTGAGTCCATCATTCATCTCTTATCAGTCACTTTATGCTTGAGCTGTTTTAACCTGATTTACTGCTGTCCATCAATAAAATTCAACGTGTCTCAAGGATGTAAAGGAAGAAATACCTTTTAGCAACCATGCAATCATTCTACCTGTGCATGAACCTTTGACCCCACACTATCAACTCTGAGTGTACTCACCTCCACACTGAACAGACACAGTACAGCCAGCTATGGGGGCTGCAGAGATTAGATCTAGCCCGTGCTGGATGTTGACAGACGACTCATGAATCCACATCATAAACACAAAGCCAAACACTGATTTATCTCACAGCTGCTTTACTAAAGTATTTACACTGCACTCACCGCAAACAGAGCCATTGCCTTATACTGGGGTTAGATATCAAGTGAAAGCAGTGTAACTGGAAGTATCATTGATTTTCTTAAACAGCATCACAAAACTGTTATTCACAGTGGATACAGCCTGTGATCCATTCAGGAACCATCTGTGAACAATTAAGAAAAGCATTGTTGCTGCACTCAAAAACTGGGGGAAAAAAAAAAAAAAAAAAAAAAAGCAAAAAACAAAAAGCAGTACAACAATTTACCAGAGGTCAGTAGCTGTAAAACCTGCACAAAAAAGCAATTAGTTACTTTGTTGAGGAAAAAGACAAAGCTAGGATCAAAAAGATTGGGTCTGGTGTGCAGCATGTTGGACTGATTTACATCAATGATACAGAAAACAGTGCCTACCAAATCCCGTGTAGCTGGATATCCACCGCACGCCCTGAATTAAGTCCACACAAGATGTAGAAATTGAGCTGGAATGATCCCCGGCTGCAGTCGGCATCTGTGAGAGTGGAGGCAGTAGGTGGCGAGAGCTACCACAGGTTTTCCTGGAGATGTAGGGAGGGAACAAACTCCTCTATCCCCCGAAATCTCTAAATTAACAGGAAGGGGGGACCGAAAGAATGCGGCTGTATCAACAACACTGCATTGTGGTCGAGGAAAAAGAGCTCCGGTCCTCAGAGGTACAGAGTGTTCGTTCTGATGAAGGTTTCATATAACGCTGGTAAACCACAGCGCCAGTGTCTCAACCTGCCTGCTTACATGCAAGAAAAAACTGAAGGCTTTACTGAAAAACGCACAGCCAGAGGGATTTATACTTTCATTCATTTAATTTACCTTGGCAAGAAATGTCTTTGACACCAAGACACATCTCCTTCCTTGAAAGGATTTCATGATAAAGGTCTTAATTTGATCATATCTGACTACTAAATACAGCTCATAATCACAAATACACTTTATGCAAACATTTCAATGATCCAAAAAAATGGTTATAGTCACTGTAGTCTGCAGTCTCTCCTAACAGATGTGGGCAAGATCCTGCCATAGCACATTAAAATTTGGCCAGAACCAAACAACATTTGCATGTTCTGTACCTTGGAGAACGATATTATTCACAAATCACAAGAACATCAGAGACAAAATATATCACGGAGATGGAAAAACTGTGACAAGAACCAAGTCAGTGTTAGCCACAAACAGAAGCCAAAGATCATGTTACAGTGGACTGAATGGAGTCCAAAAACTCACTCCAGGAAGAAGAGAATGCTTTTCAAGCTGAGATTTGGAAGAGCTGTGCACAAAAATACACACTCGGCTAAGACAGCTTTCATTTATCCTTTGGAAAAGGAAAGAAATCAGGTGGCAAAATAGGGGAAAAAAAAAAACAACAACGCATATATAATAAAAGTACTCTTAATGCTTCATGGAATCACTTAACATTGTTGTGCAAGTCCTTCAAATAATCTGTAACATGGATTCAGTAGACCTCAAAAGTAACTTAGAGTTTATCTTCCATACATGTGAAGACAGGAATGAAGGTGAAAGCAAGCTGCTGGGGTTCTATTAAGAACAGTGTTCTCAGTATGGACCAGAGAGCTGGGTGGAGAGGGACTGTATCAGTAGTGCACCGGTCCCGCAGAGCTCAGCGGGAAAGCTGTTCAGAACGGCGAGAGGCTCGGCACTTTGATATTGATGTCTCCGATGTTGATGTTGCGAGGAATCTCGGGCAGGTTCATGTTCTTCACTGCAGAGACGGCGCGAGCTGGGGCGGCGGACAGCCCTCCCTGCCCAGAGAAATACAGCACGGAAAACAACTTTAAAGCCTCTGTGTGTGCAATCATCATGTGATCGTTAATACTGCTGCACTGATGCAAGTGCACGGGCAGCACAGAATTAGCTTCATTCAGGCTGACACTGTGTTCATGCTTTGATTTAAAGGAAAAAATCCACAGATTCTGAAGCGAAGGTCCACTCAGCTCTGAGGAAACTGAGCTGGTCTCTCAGCCTAACTGAGCTGCTTATGCTCAACATCCAAGGAAACACAAATGGACCCAAGTGTGCCGTATATCATCATCTCCTCTCATTTACAATAGTTTTATTGTTGGTGCATGTTTTTGCATGAAGCATTTTTATAGTGAGCTACTTTAAAAAGAGTTAAAACTTCTGTATGCTTGTCCATGCCCATGCCACAGTATTATCTGGTCTGTGATTTTAGTCAACAGGTAGGTTGCTAGTCAACATGATGACATCATAATATAATAAGGACCTTGAGAGTACCTGTGCGTCAATTTTGGTTGCTCAACTCCTGATAATGTAGGAGGAGTCTGCAAGTAAACAGGTTTTGTGTAATACAGTAAGACTTACTTTGTAGTATATTACATACTTTGTATTTCCTTATTTTCTGTTATATACACACTGCCACAATGGTGGACGCTCATATTAAAAATAGTAAAAGTTTAAAGTAATGCGACTTCTTTCAACACTTTTTTTTCCTCAGTTTTTCTCTTTCTTGGATCTGTATGACATCAGAGAGGGGGTATCCATAATATGGTCATCTCTGGCACACAGCCTTGGCTCTAAGCTAATAAGCCCCACCCACCTGTTGTTGAAATCTTTTGTTTGCAGGAGCAGCCAATCAGAAGAAAGTTGGCTTAAAGGTAGAGAAAACTAAAATGGCTGGTTTCAGGTGGAGGATGAACTGAAGTCCCCTTTAAACCCCCCCAATGGTGTGCAGCCAGTTTGAGGTAACACTTTATAATAACCACAGTTAATAAACAGACATCTGCTATGTAATTAAACATTGGTTAAAAGGTTTTTCTTTTGCTGTTCACAAAAAGTAAAACGATAATGTTTTATGTGATTATACGATACAAACACAAACCTTTAACATCAGCACACGTGACATTTTATACTTTTATAATTTTTTAATGATTACTTCCTATTGTTGTTTCGTAAGTTAGGATTTATTACTGATTAGTGAACCTGTTTTTATTCAAAAGATGAGTTAAACAGATAAATCTATGCATTAGATGGCCCTCTAGGGCAGCATACATTATCACCACATTTAAACGCCCCTGGTGTATCATATTTCAGCGTAACATGACGAGGCATATTAGACCACAATTTGTGAATGGTGACTAAAACAGGACACCAACTGCCATCTCCAGGTTTGTAGTCTTGTGATTTACAACAACTCCACACCACTTGCCTACTTATACACGCTTTAAAATATTAGTTTTAAAGAGTGTATAATAAACATCGAAATGATGTTTTCATCCACTTTACTCATTACTTACATTTACAAGTTTTATAATGACTAAGTAATGTTTATAGAAGGGTTACAAATCAATTATTAATTAGCATCTCATTGTTTGTTAACAGCAAATTATTCTTTGTTGAAGTTCATTTAGCTGTTGATTTAATATTTATTAACAATGCTTATTATTAAGTACTATTTTGGGGGGTTCACATACGTTTCAGTTTGCAAGCTTAAACATGCAATAACCCAGAAGCCTGCCCCTTTAACAGAAAGGGTCTGACCTCTGACTTCTCCATGCGGTTCTGCACCTCCACCTGAGCTACGATCTCATTCATGTTGGTCTCCAGCACCATCCCTCCCATCACCACCTCCTGCAAGATGTAATGGACCTGCAGAAAAGAGCAGAGCACACCTGTTAACACACGGCCACACTTACATTTGCACAGTTTAATTCTCTCTTTAAAGCATCTTTTACTCACAACGTTCAAACGTTTGCATTCCTGTGGGCAGAAAATACTTCCAGCAACATAAAACTGTCTTCTGCTGCACATCTGTCAGCCTCTTTTAAAGCCCTGACTGTAAGTATCAATGACACTTTTACAATGCCATGTAGGTTGGTTTGTTTGCAGCCTGCAGAGCAGCAAAGAGGTTTCCTTTCAAGAAGAAATACTTCCAGGTTTCACTTTGGGAACATTCCTCAGGCCAGACCTCACTGCACCACACGTGACATCCATTTCGTGCTGGGAAAATTCAATCAAGATGGCCGGGGATGTGTCTGACCAGCTTCGAGCAACACATCTAGCTCAGCTCAGGGGAACAGAAAATGGACTCTAGCTGTAGCCTGAACAACATAAATTTTGCACACAGCCCTGCACACAGTTTTAAAAGCATTTATTACGTATTATATAATACATTATTTGAAAGCCAATAATTAATTTCTGATGCGATAGGAGGACTTTAGACATGTGGAGAGTCCAGGTTGAAATACAGTTGTTTCAAAAAAGCATCTGGCTGAACAGCAAAGACACAAACACACACTAATAGACTGCACATTACCTCAGGGTCAGGTTTCTCTACAGCTCAGATATAAATGTCAAGTTCCCCTTCATCTTAACCATTTTTTTTGAATGGGTAAAAACAAAACAGTGCCCCTATGAATGCGGCTTTTTTTAGTGATTGTCTTCAAAATACTTGTAAACTCAAACAGTTCTTTTCGCCCAAAACAGGCAGAAACCTGGAGACTTTCACTTTGCTGCCATATAAGTAAATCCACTCGTTTGGGAAGCTGAAACCATTAGGAATGTTTGGAAAATTACTGGCACGATTAGTTTTCAGCAATAATTCAACTAATCCTCGCAGCTCTACAGAAATGGCTCCCTGCTCCCCCACTCACCTTATCCATGTGGAATATGAGGTCTAGTTCGCAGACATTTTCAAAGCATTTATCCAGTGTTTCCACAAACACCTACAGTGAAGAGAACAATAGGATAAAAAAGGAGAAATATGTTCAATAACAGATTTAATAACAGATTTGTATTCCTGTCTCTGACTGCTGGATAAGTAAATATAGTTACGATGGCCACAGACCAAAGTTACAACAACATCTAGATTTCTCCGCAGGGTCAATAAAGATGTGAAGCCAGATCTGAGCCCTGATAAAAGGGAGTGTGTCAGCACTCGGCATGATAATTTAGCTGAGAGGTCAGTACAGGGTGCATCTGAGATAACAGGCTTTCTGTCCTACCCTGTCAGATTTTCACTGAGAGCAACAGCAGAATTTATTAAATCATAAACATTTAAAGCAAACAGCAAATTGCCTGAATCTGATCAGTGGAGCTTAAGTAAGTTAACGTTAAGGCTTTTTAAGACTTTTTTAATACCAACGCCAAATGAAATTTAAGACATAAACTCAAGTTAAAATATATTTGTTTCCAACTAAACACGCTGACGTCAGTTCAAAATGGACAAATTTTTAAAATTTGCTGAATTTAAGAACAAATTTGTTCATTAATCTCACACAAAAACAAAAACACGGTGCAGTGTGCTCCAGAAGCACTCCAGCCATTTATTGTTAAAGTTGCATCTTCCCAGAATACTGGGAAAACCGAGAACACAGTGAGTGTTTTATGATGTGTTTCGTGGAGACGTTCCCACATTCACACGTCCTGGACCACAGTGTGACTGCAGCTGGCCTCAGGACAGGGACGTTAATCTGAGTGATAAGAAGCAATGTGGAGCGACTGCACTAGTTGAAAAGCGCCGTAATCCCAGACACCTCACTGCCAAAGAACATTCCTCGGGCCTGGATATTCAGCTGCTAGCTGCTGGAATTAATCCATACATGCAGGTGCCAAAGGAATCTTCTCCCATAATTTCTGTTTGAATTCAGTTTGAATGAACACTGTTTGGATTCATCCAAATAACTGTGCCTCTCCCATCCGTCTCCCATCTATCTGACACAAGGACAAAAACATTAAATCTTTACTGTTTCACACATAAAAACCTGCATTTATTTGTATGATTTTACTCATGAGGCTCCTTACTGTATTATATTCACATTTGGATTCACTGAGCTCTTCACTTTTTTGTCTACCTTCTTTTAAACTGAGATCCGTCTTTAGTGTGATTTTTTTAACCTTTCCGAGCCATTTTGGTTTGTGACGTGTTTATTTTAGTGAGCTAAGTTGTTATTCATATTCTGGCTGCTGTAACACAGTAGTTTCATAATGTTTGGGATAAATAATAAAGCATAGCTTAACCATTAAACTCATACCTCAAGGTACAAATTTTAGGTGATGAAATTTTCCGTTCTTTGGATTCGAGGTGTCCCAGGGGCCCAGGGCCAGTAAAAAATACCCGGGTCAAGCTGGTTGCTGAGCTGCTGGCCCGCTTTTTTTTAATGTGTTTTGAACTGTTTGTTATTGTTGAATTGTTTTGGGCTGTTGGCTGAGTTTCCACTGATCGATTCACCAGTTAAGCTAAATGGCTGAAATGCACCCCCACTAACAAGCAGGTTTTTTCCCTTACAGTCAGTAATTTCACAATAAGTCCATCATCCAATCACGTGTGGATCGTTTAAATGTGAAGAAAAGAGATTTTCAGCTCTCCCCATCCAATACACAACAAACCGACAGCTATCATTTCTCATTTCAGCTAAACTGAAAGTTGTCTGTGTGCAGATAAACTGATAAATCTTTAAGCAGCCATACCTGCAGCATGCAGGAGGGAGTCTAAACAAGAGAAAAGCATTTACTCCTATTTTTTCTGATGCAGTGTAATAAAATATAAATATACTAATAAATGATGTTATCAGGGTTTATACAGGAATCCTAGAGTTAAATTTACTACCTTTTACTACCTATTTTTACTACCTCTAAAATATTTTTACTACCAGGACGAAATCGAGCAGCAGCCTTTTTTGGGGTAGCTGTGGATTCACAGCACTAAGCCATGTACGATGATCGCCCATCTCTCACCAAAGACAAAACTGTATCCCACTTACTTGAAGGTGTTACTGTGACTTTGTCTTGACTAAGACCTCATAAACACATTTCAAAAAGTGGCGCAGTAGGTAGGCGCCCGTCTTGCAGCCAGTGGGTTGCCGGTTTGAGTCCCTGTCCCTACGCTGCGTTGTGTCCTTGGGCAAGACACTTAAACCACATTGCCTAACGGTAGCGCTGGTCTCTGGCTGCATGACCGCAGATGCTCGTCTCTGGATGAGTGATCTGGAACGATCATTTCGTTGTGTGCCTTGTGTGCACAATGACAATGAGTTGAATCTATCCATCTAAATTTGTTTTTTTAAAAATATAAACAAAATGCAATGAAATTCAAGTTTCACAAGCCGATTATTTATTTTCCAATAAAATCTTGGAATACTGGTTTGCTGCTGAGGTGTGACGGCAATACTTGTGCTCGTAGCTGACCTTGAGGTTGCAGTTGCGGTGCTTTGTGTAGCACCAAAAAACAAAATAGGGATCTGCTCCCTACGCGTTGCTACTGGTGAACGGTGGATGCTCGGTGTGATTTGATCGCTGTCACACCGTTTCAGGTCAAATTTATATTTTTTCTGCACACTTTACAAAACGCCTCTCGATCATTCCTCATGACCAGCTTAACCCTCTGGGGTCCGGGGTATATTTGGCCAATTTTGATTACTTTTGTTTTTAGCTTCATAGTTGACCTTAGAAACTGTTTACCTTGCCTTGTTTGGTATAATTTTTTTTCAGCAGGACCTCGTGTGTGACTGCATAGTTATTCTTTCATTTTGACCTACTGTATTAAGACATTGGACTTACAAATCACATAAAAACATAAAATCAGAGTAGAAAAAAGTTAGATTTTTATTTACTGTAAAAATCAGAAACATGTTTAACGAATTATTTTTACAATTAAAATGCAAATGTAAGTTGTAAATTTGCAAAACTAGTGTAAAAATATAGTAAATAATAAAGTTAAATACAACTATTCACATTAAAATGCAGGAAAGGCCTCAGGTGTTTTTGTGTACAACTATTGGCAGAGCAATCAAGACTCACAGTAAGATGCTAGAGAAATTATTTATGCCACCTCAAAAAACAGTTTCTGTCCTCCACAAGACTGAGGGGCCCATCACAGGCAAAACTTGCCAGGAATGTCCCTTTTACCACTTTTTCACCTGCTCCGCAGCAGTCAAATGCACCCAAATGCATCGTGTTACCGCAAAATTTTCTGATTGGTTGATTTTTCCACCAATAGGAAAGGGGTTGTCGGGAGTTATTTTGTTTTGCTTTGTTTTTATTAGCAAGCACTTCCTGTTAGCGAAACTCACATTTTCGCCGTTTATTTCTGCACAAAACGCGCATCGAAGGTGAGGACAATATACAGGAAAAAGTATGACGTAAATTATTGGGCATAACTCTGGTTTTACTTGGCCTATCAACGTAATTTAAAAACTGGCACATAGTTTGAAGTCTGCACTTTCGATTCATGGCAGCAGCGTCCCGATGCTACGTCATCTAAAATCGGCGATGTCGTTTTGACGCGCCAGCGCGTCCGTGAGCTCCGGAGGGTTAAGCCAGTCTTTGCCGGGTCATCGAGCCAAAGTTGTGAAAACTACATTTTCCCATGACAAGGCGCAAAATGACTCCGCGCATGCGCAACGCAGATCGGACAGTGGAACCGCTCGTCAACAACGTCAGCTCAGGTCCTGCTGAGTAGTTATATTTCTAAACAGATCTTATAGTTAAACCAGTGGCGGTTTCTGATATGGGCGACATGGGCAGCCGCCCAGGGCGGCATTTCATCTAGGGCGGCATGACCGCCCCCCTTCCCCCAATGCATTGCGATCGCCGCAGCAGCGCCTACCGCACTACTCCACTTGTGGGGTAATGGGCGCCCTCTGCCTGCTGTGTATTGCATGTAGCTTTCTGCAATGGTCAGACAGGTTGTAACAGAAGGAAAGGGGCAGGCGGGGGATTCTCTGTCTCGCTGTCACTGCTTCACTAGATCGTCACACACACACAGCGCTGCCCCGCCCCCTTCTCCTCTCAGCCTGGGGTGCGAGTCAAGTGAAGCAGTGATGGCGTGAGAGTGAGACAGTCAGCCGGGTTCATTCATTCATGCCTGTACAGTTTTGGCCTGGTTACAGCCAACAGTAACTGCTGAATTATAAATAAAGGCAACTCACCCAAAGCTCTGTATATTTACCTCCGCCAAGGAGGTTATGTTTTCGGTTGCGTTGTTTGTTTGTCTGTCTGTCTGTTTGTCAGCAGAATTACTCCAAAAGTTATGAACGGATGTCACTGAAATTTTGTGGAGCGGTTGGAAATGACAAGAGGAAGAAGTGATTAAATTTTGGTGGCGATCCAAATCACGATCTGGATCCAGGAATTTTTTTTAAGGATTCTTCAGTATTGCGGGATACAGGCAGAGCCTTCCCCTTTAAGAGACACCACCCACTTTTCTCTGCCCCGTGTGTGTGTATGCGGGCTAGCGTGGGAGACGAGCGCGAGGGAAAAAGTGTGTTCGGTGGCGGTGGAAAAAGGAATAAAAGTTCTGTTGCTAAAATCCTTCGACTTGCTGCATTTCTCCGCCTTGCTAAAGGTGACCCACATGGATGAGCAAGTTAGTTACCAGCCACGAGCCAAGCGAAGTAGAGACCAGAGGTCTCCCTACTACGGTTAGGAGCCGCGATCTGGTCGAGGTAACACACTATTGCGGGATAGGGGGTTATTGTTGTCTGGGAAAGATGAAAGATTATTTCAAAGTATTTAGATACACGTATTACAGCGTCAGTGACCCTATGGCCTTGGCGGAGGTTTGCGCTCTCTGAGTGCTTCTAGTTAAATATATATCACACCTGGTGCTATTAACATGAGTTTCAATGGAGGTTTTGTTGTGTTGGGCTGGCAACTGTCAGTCAGATCTAACAACCCTGTGGATGGGTGGTGGTGATAACCTATTCAGCTTCAGTGCAAATTACGGCAGATGGAAAGGAAAAGGTCAAAGCCATCAGGTGTGCAGTTTAGGAAAAAGAGAAAAGAACAACAGGAGAAATAAGCAAAGATGAAGGTAAGCAGAAGCTGTGTAATATTTCAGTTTCTTCCATGTTTTTTCAAATAAAATTTAAAAGAAATTCTGAGTGTGCCTGTGATGGTGGGGAGACCTTCTGTTAAAACCTGTCTGTCAGACCATGGCAGAAAGCTACATGCACCACACAGCAGGTGCTCATTACCCCCCAAGTGGAGTAGTGCGGTAGGCGCTGCTGCGCGATTGCTATGGGGGGTTGGGGTGGGGGTGGGAGGGCCCCGGCAGGGATGCTCGCCCAGGGCGCCAAACAGGCTAGGACCGCCACTGAGTTAAACGAACTAAAAACAAAAAGTCTGCATCAGTGGAAAAGTCAAAATATATTGAAGGGGTGATGAAAAATTTACTACCAAGTCAGATTCTGTTTACTACCTTTTACTACCTTTTACTAGCCTTAATTTGACATCATTTAATTTACTATCTTTTACTACCCCGCAGCAACCCTGTGTTATATTCTTATAGATTAAGCTAGCAGCAGCAGTAATTAAAGTGGCTTTCTGCTGGCATAGCATTGAGCTGATAACCCTTAACCTTATGATTGAAAATCCAAATTTATTTCATTAAATTATTTTTTAAATATCTATTATACATAAAGGAAAGAGTATAGTTATGATAAATACAAACTGATAAGAATAATTGACCCCACTTGATCATTTCTGTTGCTAAAATAGTTTGACTGCTTGAGAGTTAATGCTCCTAAGGCCTTTAATGAATGAGTAATTGTGTATTTAAGGACCTGTAGACATTTTGTACTTGTTGCTCCAGGGTCAGGTTAAAGTTTCTGCTTTTCAAGCGTGGACTAGCGGTTGTGTGATTCCGTGTTAAATATTTCTAAAGAGCCATTCAACAAAGCAGCAGCTGACCTGGATAAGGTCCAGTATGCCGAGTTCACTCTCCGACGAGTCCACACAGAAGACAAAGTAGAGAGTGGCGTAGTGTCGGTAAATCAGCTTGTAGTCGGAACCACCAATGAGACTGAAAGCAGATTAAAAAAAAAAGACATTAAGAGATCATTCAGGTGTGGCTTCATGCTGAGTTTGATCAAACACGTTTTCTGTTGAGCCAAAAAAAAAAAAAAAAAACAGTTGAAAGATGTGGTTGAGACTTTTACACATTTGTCTCCATCTAGTGGTGAAAGCTATGCTACTGCAACCACAGTCACCTGCTGCCAATGTCAGATTTCCCAAAGGTGGCTCAGGATTTACACCAGTTAGTTCTTGAAGGTTTGTCAAATTAAATTGGCACAGCACATCACGAGTCAAACAACAAGTCTGCCTTTCAGCCTGGGCCAGAAATCTATTATAGAAAAACCAGAGTGCAGCCAGAGCAAGTCGTGCAGCTTCTCTGACAGCTGTGCCTCGCTCAGCAGTAACAAGCTTATGATTTATAGCTGTACATAGAGTACCTGTTTTCTTATACCTTTACATACAAACAAAATTAGAGAAAACCCCACTTGCCTTCCACCCTCCAAGAAGTTGCAGACGTTGTCGTCTCTTTTAGATACCAAATGAAAAGTCTCCCGAATGATTTGCTGCTGCATGTCCTCTGCCTGCAAGCAAAAATTAATACACTTTTTTTTTTTAAAGTCTAGATCTATTTGGCTATAACCCATTGTTTTCAACAAACTTTTACAGTAGGACCTGAAGAATATATCAGTTAGCCAAACATTGTTCTGTCATCAATATATTGGCATCGGCACGTTTGCTGTCCAATGTGGAAACTTTTTTTTTTAAACATAGCATAATGCAGAAAGAGATGTACGGGGTTATTTAGAGAAGATGATTTAGTTTGTACAGTGAAGCGGAGCCCTGCAGTTCAAAGCAGGATTAGGGACTCAGCCAGGTAATTTCAGGTTTTAACTCTCAGGTGTCATTCATGGGAAGGTGGTTCACTTCATACATCTCTGCAGTTATGCTGCATATCTACCCTGCTCCGGAGCAGGCTATGTTCGAAATAAGAGATAAACACATACAAAAACCTGAAAAACCCTGTGAACCGTGGCGAGCAGACAGTAAGAAGGTCTGAAGTTTTTGTCTCTCTGATGTGCATCAGTAAGAAATGCAGATAACGAGAAGTAACTTTACGCCTCATTTCCCCCTCTGGCTGGCAGCAACTATGAGGTCATTTCATTGTTAAAAGTAAGTTCTTCCAGCCCATTGTTGCCTAGGGCGTGCTCACAGGGGATAGTCTGATTGTTGAGGTCTTTATCTTGCAATACAAACTGTCTTGTGGTGACAGTTCTTGTAAATTGGCACTATATAAAATAAATGAATGCAAGCCTACTTATAATTAACTGGTTATTTTTCTTAGATGGTCTTTACATTCAAGAAACACTTTAATGAATACAATTTGAAGTTTCAAATTCTCTCTAAGGATGTAGCTTACAGACTATACGCCACATATGCATGTGAGCAGCACATGTGCCAGAGTAGCATCAGTTAATGAACAATGACCCCATAATTTTCCTTTCCAATATGACTGAGGTACAATGTATATTATTTATATATTAAAATAAACTTAGCACAAAAAGTAAGAACATTTGTGTTTGATCGATTAGTTCTTTGTTATAACAATAGCTCTTGGCAGTAAATCGTAAATCTCTTAATTGGTGACACATTTGTAAGGAAAATGCATTTGTGAGTTGAGCAGCAGAGTTGAGCATGTGGGTTGTGCCCATGAAAAACTTGCCTAATCCTCTCTGCCAATGCCAGCCAGCTTATTCTGCTGGTGACTGCTTACAGCATATGGTTCCCCAGGCAACAGGTTTGTCATCATTGGAGCCAATCTCAATGCTGAGGGATATCGAGATGAGATTCTGCAACCCATGACAATCCCATACCTCTACAGTCTGGGACTGAACTCTGTCCTCCAAAATGACGACGCTCATCCCCAAAGAGTGGTGTTTATCAGCGACTGCCTCCAGAATTTGGGACTGGAGAGAATGGAATGGCCTCAACCCCACCGAACATTTGTGGGATCAGCCAGAGCGCTCACCACAGTCACACTGGCTGAGCGCTCACCACAATCACACTGGCTGACTTGCAACAAAAGCTAGTTGAAGAATGGGATGCCATCCCACAGCAGTGTGTGACCAAACTGGTGACCAGCATGAGAAGGAGGTGCCAGGCTGTTGTGGCTGCGTATGGTTCTTCCACATGCTACTGAGGCCCCTGTTTGTTAAATGAATAAATTGTTAAATTGCCAATATGTCTTGTTTTTTCAGACTTCAATCATCTAATCCATTAAACACCAAACAAGAGCCAATAGCAAAATAAACTGTTTGGCATTGGCAGAGAAGATCTGCCAAGTTATGGGCGTAACCCACATACTTAACTCTGCTGCTCAACCTGCAAATGCATTTTCCTTACAACTGTGGCCCCATTTAAGGGGAAATAAACAGACTTTCCAATGGTATAAGATTGTTGTCAGAGAGGAACAGGCCCATTTTCCTGCAGCTTCAAGATACGATGCAGAAAGATCAACAATGATGCAAAGTTGGTGATTTCAGGACAGTTAGTCCGACTAAAATACACACATGCAAAATTTATTACGAATCATAAAGGTCGGTTTATCTTAGCAGATAATTTAGATGACGTATGCATTCCTTGTTATAAAGAGAGAAGTCTGTTAGAGAAGAACGGAAGTAAAACTGAAGAGTGGCTAACTTAGCTCCAAGTTTGTTCCTTTATCGCTCACATCATCGCTAACGGGTTTAATTGGCCACAGAAAAACATCTCATAACACAGGAGGATTTCAGAAACATCCGCGGCTGTTCATCACAGACGCTGATCCAACACTGACTGCCAGGTAAACAAAACGTTTTCAACCGCAACCGCTAAAATACTCACAAAATACTGATAGAATCTGATCAGCCGCGGCTTCCCGTGGTTGTTAAAAATCAGTATGGCTTTAATCATCTCTGTTCTTTGGCGTTATCAGAACACAGCGTGAAAAATTAGCAGAACGTTACAACTGTGGCTCTGTTTGACGTTAGCTTCGAGGTTCCCAGCAGCCGGGTGTCTCGTTTATCTACATCCGGTGAGTCAGAGCCGCAAATGGTTCCGCGTCGGGTTTATCGTTCCTGTCTGCTGTTCAGGATCTTCAAGGATCGATTAATGCCATTTAAACCGAAACCTGAGCAGGTAGATCTGTTAGCTGAACTGAGGCTGAAAACTCAAGCTAATATAATTTTTTTTTATTTTTAGCACAAAGCCAGTAATGTGCACGGCTCCTATTGGAGGCTCTTATTTAGCATTCGCGGTTTGGTAACAATGTTTTGGTGCATCGACTCCACCTACTGGTAGGATGACCGGCCCATCAAACTAAAGGTGGGACAAAGGGTATTGTCAGTGATGTTGAGAGGCATTTAGCATGCGGAGGGCAAATACATATTCACCGGCCACTTGTTAATGTGAATATCTAATCAGCCAATCAAATGACAGCAACTCAATGCATTTAGACATATAGACATGGTCAAGCCAACCTCCTGAAGTTCAAACCAAGCATCGGAGTGCTGGGGATTTCAGTGTCTGTCTACATGGTGTGGTGTTAGTGTATCAGTGTGGGGGATATTTTCTTGGCATATTTTGGGCCCCTTAGCACCAACTGAGCATTGTTTAAATGCTTCAGCCTACCTGAATATTGTTGCAGACCACATCCATCCCTTGATGACCACAGTGCACCCATCTTCTGAAGGCTGCTTCCTGCAGGATAACGTGCCGTATCACAAAGCTTAAATCCTTTCAAACTGGTTTCTCGAACATGATCCAAAAGAGCACCTTTGGGATGTGGTGGAACAGGAGAGTTGCGTCAGCGATGTGCAGCCGACAAATCTGCAACGACTGCGTGATGCTATAGTGTCAATATGGACCAAAATCTCTAAGAAATGTTTCCAGCACCCTGTTGGATCTATGCCACAAGGAATTAAGGCAAACATAGGTCCAACCCTGTACTAGAAAGGTGTACCTAATGAAGTGTATTTTGTAAGGTGATGGGATTGAAATATGTACAATTATGTATAATCCATTGCATAGAATATAATTTTTATTTTTTAAAACATGTCTGCAGGTTTTGGCTCGCTATCAGAGAACACAAAGTTTTTTTGGAGGGGGATTCAGATTTCGATGCCGTAAGCATTTTAACTCAGTCTTCAGTCATTACAGTGGAGGTCTATACTGTTCACATTGTGTGACTATCCACCTGACACATTATATAATGTTGCAGTCTTTGTGACTAATGCACCGTCAGCTGAGGCACCACCTTAATCACTGGACCCTTTGTACTTGTGTCAGCTGCTTCACACTGCCGTGGAAAGTCTTTTTGTTTTGATCTACAGTAGGTGATCAGAAAATTGGATCAAAACCAAAATTATGTAATATTGAAGCAAAAGATCTCTGGCGTGGTCGAGCCAAACAGGAAAATTTAATTACCCAAATGGTAAAAGGATGATAGATAGCATGCTAGCATACTTAAATTATTTTTTTTCATAGTCCTGGTACAAACTAATAAATTGCTGCATTTTCTTCAGGTTATTTACAATTTCTGGTCCATCTGGAGGTTTTAATCATCTGTGTGGTGTAAAATATGTTTCCACACAGAGAAGATGTTGTTGTAAGATCACATGATCATAAAAACTGTTGATAGTTTGATTAAAAAAAAAAAATTAAATTCTTGAGTTTGGGAAAGCTCATGGATCGAACCGGATGACTGTATGTAACAAAGCAGGCAGACACCAGGCCTGTAAATTTAAGCCATAAATCTGCGTTCTATATAATGTCCACCAGAGGGGGAACTTCTCTGGTTCCAAAAAGAAGTCCAATTGTACAGAGGTTTATGAGAAAAGGATGTCAGAAAACACTTTCCTAATAAATTTATGGACTCTCACTAGTTTTAAATCTTACTGGATACAACATCATGTTCATTTAGGAAATTATGGTTCCCATTAGAGTAAAAACGTTGCTACCATAAGTTCCTCGGGTGTACCGTGTTTCTCATTTTCCAAGTAAAATCCAAGCTGTGTTTATGACATCTAGTTTCAAAAGATGGCAGTTGCAGAAATGTGCAGCTCTAGGATTCACAGAAGGACCTTGGATGGCATCATGGTGTCTACATCATGCACTTCTGTTCAGTGTTTAAAAGCTTCTTTCTTTAGGTTTCTAAGGTGCACAGTTCCAGCATATCTAAAGATGACACACCAGCACACATTTTACATGCAGCTGCTCACACAGCCACTAGAAGCTGCTTAATTTTAATGCTAAACAACGTGTAATAATTTTTGCACAAACAACCTTTACAGTACTGTGGGGTAGGACAGTCTCTAATCACCAGTAATCTGTTTATCTTAAATAAGCACTTTAGTTCTTGTAACATACAGCTGCTCCTTCCATAGCTTCCATAAATGTTATTTTTTAATGCATTTTTTATGGCCTTTCCCTGTATGAATAGTGGGGAAGTCTATAGTTTGCAGGAATACAGGCTAACAGAAAATGTCCATCAAGGACTCAAAATATTTATGGACCTCTTCTTCTTTTTCTTCTTCTTTCAGCTGCTCCCATTAGGGGTTTCCCCAGCAGATCATCTGCCTTCATCTCACCCTAGCTTTCTGCATGCCCTCTATCACTAGGTGATTTGACAGTGGGGCAACCCTAAAAGTCCTCAGTTACTTAGCAGGAAAGCACCTTAAAGTGCACACTCATGGACTTTGGGATTGGGCTGAATACTCACAGGCTATGCTTCCTGTCATTACCTTTCCTCCAGAATAAAATGAGCTTAACATGAAGGAAAATAATCCCTTTGTTATCCCTTGGGCAGTAAGATGATGAGATAAAACCGATCATCTTTTGCAAATTCTAAGCAAATGACAACACTGATTGAGCCTTTCCTAAACCCCTTGACAATATTTCAAACACACAGGCAAAAATTCAGGACACGAAGTCAGCACTTTGATCAGTTTGAGTCACTTTGGGTAACCAAAGAGTATAGACTGAAAAGCTAGCTGCACAATAGACCTAATAGAGATGCAACACAGTCCGTTGCAAAGTTCTCAAAAGAATCTCAAAAAATCAAGAGGCTCTGCTTAAGTTTACCAGCATCCAGACATACATTTACATTGCTGCAATATATTAGAATAACCAGTCCTCATAAATGTCTCAACAAAGCTGATAATAGGTTTTCTTAATTCTAAGATGACCATCGAGAGAGCGACCATAAATCAAGGTCAGCAACACAGATCAGAAAATCCCTTGAACTTCAACCTGAAACTCCAAGGCTCGTGACTGTTTATGCTTGAGGATACCCCTGAGACATTTCAGCAGCTGCTTCCTCAGATACCACTCCCTCACACAAAGGTGTTCAAGAGGCAATGCTACTGCATAATGTTCCTATTCATGAGATGGTAGAGCAGTTTCAAAATTGTCCATCTGCTCCGGCACAGATTTCGGAGGTAAGGGTGGCAGAGGAAAAAGGGTGTCTCTAGATATAACATCACAAGCGGAGCATATGTAAGCCAAGCTGTGAAAAAGGACACATGTAAGGGAATTCTTCAGGACAGGAAGATCAGGAGTGGGGAGAAACTATCTCCAAAGTCCTGAACATTATTTAAGAAAGACTTCTGAGTAAATGGCAAAACCTGTTCAGGAAAGCACCTGTCTTTACAGCCTTCTGTAAGTCAACTTCAGTGAGTAACAGAACTACAGAAGAGGCATAAGTGTTTCAAGTAAGTTCTGTTTTCTTCTTGCAGTGTCTTTGTTTCATAAAATGTGCTTCAGGGAATTACTCCTGTGCTCTTTAAAATTTCCATACTCTGATCAGCTGGAGTTGCAGCACAAAAGTCTAAACTCCTCCAAAAAAAGTGAGAATGTTTGTTGTTTGTTTGTTTGTTTTGCTGCCAGTGAATGCAGAATTTGTAGGTGGCACATGAGCAGTGAAGCTTACATCTGAACTTGCTGTAATTTCTTTGAGTACAACTTCCTAAACCTCTGTCTGGTGTGGGCTGAGCAGGTGTCCCACTTCAAGTGGGGACTGCACAGCATTTGTCCTCACGTCCCACATACTGAGACAGTGTCCTACATTTTAATTAGCTCTGGTTTACAAGCATTAACTGGAAAGTCTCACCAGAGCTGGCGCAAGCCTTGAAGGGGCCCTAAGCAAGATTTGATTTGGGGCCCCCTTCATACCACTTCAGTGTCCCCTGAATTTAAACCGTTATTAATGCTGGAGGGTTAAAGTTGACTGTTAATTTTTTTAAGATGTATTACTGTTTCAGCCTTTCCAGTTCAATTTTTCAATTCAGTACAGTTTTATTTATAAAGCGCCAACTCACAGCAAACATTCAGCTCAAGACACTTTATACTGTAAGGTAAAGACCCTACAATAATTACAGAGAAAATCCAACAGTCAGCCTAATCTTAAAAATAGAGAGGGAGTCTTTCTCCTGAATCCAAGCTGGGAGCTGGTTCCACAGATGATGGTCCTGAAACCTGAGGCTCTGCTTCCCATTCTACTCTTAACTATCCCAGGAACCACAACCAAGCCAGCAGTCTGAGAGTGAAGTGCTCTATTGGGGTGATAAGTTACTATGAGCCAATGAGGAGAAGCCAATATGGGAGAAATCTGCTCTCTCTTTCTAGTCCCTGTCAGTACTCTAGCTGCAGCATTTTGGATCAGCTGAAGGCTTTTCAGGGAGCTTTTAGGACAGCCTGATAATAATGAATTACAATAGTCCAGCCTAGAAGTAATAAATGCATGAATTAACTTTTCAGCATCACTCTGAGAAAGGATGTTTCTAATTTTAGAAATATTGCACAAATGCAAAAAAGCAGTCCTACATATTTGTTTAATATGTGCATTGAAGGACAATCCTGGTCAAAAATGACTCCAAGATTTCTCACAGTGTTACTGGAGGCCAAAGTAATGCCATCCAGAGTAAGTATCTGGTTTGACACCATGTTTCTAAGATTTGTGGGGCCGAGTACAACGACTCCAGTTTGATTTGAGTTTAGAAGCAGGAAATTAGAGGTCGTCTTTAAGACATTCCTGCAGTTTAACGAATTGACATGTGTCATCTGGCTTCATGAATATAAAGCTGTATTTTAGTATGATACACATAGTAAAACTATGCCATGTCCATAATATTGAGGAGGGTGGGGCAAGTATCATTTAATTTCTTCTTTCTACAAATCTGGACAGGTGGAATAGTCTCTTCTTTCTTTTAGGACATTGGCATGTGATTAAAAAAAAAGAAAAAAGTTTCTTGACAAATGTGGGTGAGCTTGGGGGGCCCCTGGTGGTCGGGGGGCCCTATGCAGCCGCATATGTTGCCTATGCCTTGGGCGGCTCTGAGTCTCAAAAGAAACCTGTGGCTGATCTTCAGAAGCATCCCTACTGAATGGCAAAGATGATTACCAAACAGAAAAGAGGCTGAAATAGCAGCTTTAACAGTTATTACAGAGGAAAGG